>NC_048569.1:39854890-39887390 GCF_013265735.2 Oncorhynchus mykiss
GGTCTTCCAAATGGACAATGACCCCAAGCATACTTCCAAAGTTGTGGCAAAATTGCTTAAGTCAAGGCATTGGAGTGGCCATCACAAAGCCCTGACCTCAATCCTATAGATTGTGGGCAGAACTGAAAAAGTGTGTGAGCAAGGATGCCTACAAACCTGACTCAGTTACACCAGCTCTGTCTGGAGGAATGGGACTAAATTCACCCAACTTATTGTGGGAAGCTTGTGGAAGGCTACCTGAAATGTTTGACCCAAGTTAAACAATTTAAAGGCAATGCTACCAAATACTAATTGAGTGAACTTCTGACCCACTGGGAATGTGATGAAATAAATAAAAGCTGAAATAAATCACTCTCTACTACTATTGATATTTCACATTCTTAAAATAAAGTGGCGATCCTAACTTACTGAAGACAGGGAATTTTTACTAGGATTAAATGTCAGGAATTGTGAAATTGAGTTTAAATGTATTTGGCTAAGGTGTATGTAAACTTCTGACTTCAACTGTACTTTTAATATGGGGCTATGACAGTCAAATTGTCAGACCTATTTGCAATTATCTCAGCACCACTAATGAGATGGGTATGCTTGATGCATCTCAAAGTCAGGGGATGTGGTTGACCTAATCTCTTCTGTCAAATCCAACCTGAATCGATATTTGTTTTTAATGCAGACGAGAGAACTGAATCCGCGTGCCATGAGTTTAAATGCAGAGGCCTGCCCACTGTTCCGTGATAGATGGAGCCCCATCTGTGAAATAGCCCACCATTTGATCCTATGGAATCTGTTTTTCGTCAATATTGCCACGCAGCACACTGAACATCCCCTGTGCCGTTTCATGCTCGGGAATCGTGAGACAGAATATGTCCTCGTGAATAGCATCCCCCGACATGTACTGTAGCGAACAAAAGACTATGCATCTCGGTTTCCACATCTAACGTCCATTTGGAAAGATTAAGGTGGGATGTTTTTTGAATCGTTCAGAGTTTCCTCTTGATTGCTAGCTATAGCATCAATTCTTAGTTTCGCAGTGTTATCTGACAAAGGTATTGATGTGTGTCTGTGCTTCTGCCTCCCCACACATTGTTTTCACCATTTTTCCCGGGCTCCCGAGTGTTGCAGCGGTCTAAGGCACTGCATCTCAGTGGAAGAGGCGTTACTATAGTACCTGGTTCGAATCCAGGCTGTATCACATCCAGTCGTGATTGGGAGTCCCCTAGGGCGCCGCACAATTGGCACAGCATCGTCCAGATTTGGCCGGAATAGGCCGTCGTTGTAAATAAGTATTTGTTCTTAACTGACTTGCCTAGTTAAATAAAATAAAAAAATATTATTTGTGACCGGTAATATAAGTCTCTGTAATAGTTTCTGGTTTCATAGCAGGCTTAGCCATTCACTGTGGGAATGGTTAAATTGCAACGGTCAAGTACTGCCTTTTCCCATGATTTAAGTAATGTGGTTGACGTGAACTTTTTAGATTTAAATAATTGTCCTTAAGGTTAACCATATTACAACGATTTTGAGGCCAGTTTTTTTTTTTGCATGCTAATTTTTAAAAAAATTAAAAGTTTTGGAAATTCTCCAGCGACCTCATTTTCATATCAGTTGACCCCACATGGGGTCGAAACCCCAAGTTTGGGAATCGCTGCCCTAAAAGGTAATTATTTGGAAGAGAGCATGTGTATGCATGTGATGTGGGGAGTCGGGGATCAACAGCAGGGAGGAAGCAGGGACGGCCTAGGAACGGTGGGTTAACTGCCTTGTTCAGGGGCAGAACGACAGATTTTCACCTTGTCAGCTCGGGGGAGGGAGGAAGAGGAATTAGAGATGAAGAGGAAGAGGAACATGGAGAGAAACAATGGCTTTACAGTGGTGTTGGACTGATCATGTACATACCTGCTACAAAAGGACTAAATTAGGAAAACACTGCTGCCAGCAGTTTCCAATATACAGCAGATAGTTTCTACTTCAATGCAACTCAAACATGAACGCAATGGATATCCCAGTGGCACATCTAATCCCTGATTGTCTGCGAGTGGATTACAAACCCAAATGTGTAGAACGCGGGGGAATCAGACAGACTTAAAAAAATATGTAAGAACTAACTTCCCTTACCCACCACCTTACTGATCAACGCCCAGTCAGCGAGGGCAAAAGCCGATGAGCTGTCAGCGAATCTGCACTTCCAACATGAATAGTGGGAGGCCTGTTTGCTGCCGTTTACTGAGACTTGGCTGGATGACAGAGTCCCGGACAGGGAAGGGGAGTCGGCCGGCTTCACTCTGGTCAGAGCGGACTGTGATCTGACCGTCACAGGGAAACATCACGGCGGTGGCATCTGCCTGCTTATCAGGGACCAGTGGTGTAGATCGATCCTGGTAAGAGAGCAACTCTGTACCCCCGACATTGTAAAGCTAATACAGCAAAGGCATCAGAGATGATTTATCTGTCACAGAAACTGGAATCCATCTCCCCGACACACCCAAAATACATTTTAGGGGATTTTAACAACTGCACTTTGCACAAGGTCCTACGAACGTACCAACAGTATGTGAAATGTCACACCAGGAAAAATAAGACTCGGAATTTGTGCTATGGGACAATACCAAATGCTTTCTCTGCCACCACCAGACCTACACTGGGGACATCAGACCACAATGTTGTCTACCTTCGGCCAACCGACTGTTGGCTCCTGGAGAGGGAGAAACCTACAGTTAAAACTGTCCTCATCTGGAACGACAATAGTATCACTCGTCTCCAAGGGTGTTTTGAATGTACTATGTGAGAGGTATGAGGACAGCAGCTCTGATCTTAACAAACTCACACATGTTGTTTCAGACTATGTAAACTTCTGTGTTGAGTCAATTGTGCCTACTAAAACCTGTAAAATTGAGAGTATTAACTTTTTGTATTGCTTGTTGGTTTGGCAATGCCACTGTCAGCCAGAAAAATATGCGGAGAAGGATTATCACCACAGCAGCTTGGATGAGATCTGTAAGGTCAAACCCTCAGCAAGGCTCACAATTATTTAGACCCAAGCCATCCCCTGTACCTGAACTTTGAACTACTCCCCTCTGGGTGCAGGTGTAGAGCGCCCCCGGAAGGAAAAACGGAACTAGACAATAATTTGTGCCAGGTGTGATATCCCTCCTAAACAGCTCGGGCTAATGCTCCTATTGACCCAGTGGTATGTTATGAATCAAATCAAATCAAATTTTATTTGTCACATACACATGGTTAGCAGATGTTAATGCGAGTGTAGCGAAATGCTTGTGCTTCTAGTTCCGACAATGCAGTAATAACCAACAAGTAATCTAACTAGCAATTCCAAAACTACTGTCTTGTACACAGTGTGAGGGGATAAAGAATATGTACATAAGGATATATGAATGAGTGATGGTACAGAGCAGCATAGGCAGATACAGTAGATTGTATCGAGTACAGTATATACATATGAGATGAGTATGTAAACAAAGTGGCATAGTTAAAGTGGCTAGTGATACATGTATTACATAAGGATACAGTCGATGATATAGAGTACAGTATATACGTATGCCTATGAGATGAATAATGTAGGGTGAGTAACATTATATAAGGTAGCATTGGTTAAAGTGGCTAGTGATATATTTACATCATTTCCCATCAATTCCCATTATTAAAGTGGCTGGAGTTGAGTCAGTGTCAGTGTGTTGGCAGCAGCCACTCAATGTTAGTGGTGGCTGTTTAACAGTCTGATAGCCTTGAGATAGAAGCTGTTTTTCAGTCTCTCGGTCCCAGCTTTGATGCACCTGTACTGACCTCGCCTTCTGGATGATAGCGGGGTGAACAGGCAGTGGCTCGGGTGGTTGATGTCCTTGATGATCTTTATGGCCTTCCTGTGACATCGGGTGGTGTATGTGTCCTGGAGGGCAGGTAGTTTGCCCCCGGTGATGCGTTGTGCAGACCTCACTACCCTCTGGAGAGCCTTACGGTTGAGGGCGGAGCAGTTGCCGTACCAGGCGGTGATACAGCCCGCCAGGATGCTCTCGATTGTGCATCTGTAGAAGTTTGTGAGTGCTTTTGGTGACAAGCCGAATTTCTTCAGCCTCCTGAGGTTGAAGAGGCGCTGCTGCGCCTTCTTCACAATGCTGTCTGTGTGAGTGGACCAATTCAGTTTGTCTGTGATGTGTATGCCGAGGAACTTAAAACTTGCTACCCTCTCCACTACTGTTCCATCGATGTGGATAGGGGGGTGTTCCCTCTGCTGTTTCCTGAAGTCCACAATCATCTCCTTAGTTTTGTTGACGTTGAGTGTGAGGTTATTTTCCTGACACCACACTCCGAGGGCCCTCACCTCCTCCCTGTAGGCCGTCTCGTCGTTGTTGGTAATCAAGCCTACCACTGTTGTGTCGTCCGCAAACTTGATGATTGAGTTGGAGGCGTGCGTGGCCACGCAGTCGTGGGTGAACAGGGAGTACAGGAGAGGGCTCAGAACGCACCCTTGTGGGGCCCCAGTGTTGAGGATCAGCGGGGAGGAGATGTTGTTGCCTACCCTCACCACCTGGGGGTGGCCCGTCAGGAAGTCCAGTACCCAGTTGCACAGGGCGGGGTCGAGACCCAGGGTCTCGAGCTTGATGACGAGCTTGGAGGGTACTATGGTGTTGAATGCCGAACTGTAGTCAATGAACAGCATTCTCACATAGGTATTCCTCTTGTCCAGATGGGTTAGGGCAGTGTGCAGTGTGGTTGAGATTGCATCGTCTGTGGACCTATTTGGGCGGTAAGCAAATTGGAGTGGGTCTAGGGTGTCAGGTAGGGTGGAGGTGATATGGTCCTTGACTAGTCTCTCAAAGCACTTCATGATGACGGAAGTGAGTGCTACGGGGCGGTAGTCGTTTAGCTCAGTTACCTTAGCTTTCTTGGGAACAGGAACAATGGTGGCCCTCTTGAAGCATGTGGGAACAGCAGACTGGTATAGGGATTGATTGAATATGTCCGTAAACACACCGGCCAGCTGGTCTGCGCATGCTCTGAGGGCGCGGCTGGGGATGCCGTCTGGGCCTGCAGCCTTGCGAGGGTTAACACGTTTAAATGTCTTACTCACCTCGGCTGCAGTGAAGGAGAGACCGCAAGTTTTCGTTGCAGGCCGTGTCAGTGGCACTGTATTGTCCTCAAAGCGGGCAAAAAAGTTATTTAGTCTGCCTGGGAGCAGGACATCCTGGTCCGTGACTGGGCTGGATTTCTTCCTGTAGTCCGTGATTGACTGTAGACCCTGCCACATGCCTCTTGTGTCTGAGCCGTTGAATTGAGATTCTACTTTGTCTCTGTACTGACGCTTAGCTTGTTTGATAGCCTTGCGGAGGGAATAGCTGCACTGTTTGTATTCGGTCATGTTACCAGACACCTTGCCCTGATTAAAAGCAGTGGTTCGCGCTTTCAGTTTCACACGAATGCTGCCATCAATCCACGGTTTCTGGTTAGGGAATGTTTTAATCGTTGCTATGGGAACGACATCTTCAACGCACGTTCTAATGAACTCGCACACCGAATCAGCGTATTCGTCAATGTTGTTGTCTGACGCAATACGAAACATGTCCCAGTCCACGTGATGGAAGCAGTCTTGGAGTGTGGAGTCAGCTTGGTCGGACCAGCGTTGGACAGACCTCAGCGTGGGAGCCTCTTGTTTTAGTTTCTGTCTGTAGGCAGGGATCAACAAAATGGAGTCATGGTCAGCTTTTCCGAAAGGGGGGCGGGGCAGGGCCTTATATGCGTCGCGGAAGTTAGAGTAACAATGATCCAAGGTCTTTCCACCCCTGGTTGCGCAATCGATATGCTGATGAAATTTGGGGAGTCTTGTTTTCAGATTAGCCTTGTTAAAATCCCCAGCTACAATGAATGCAGCCTCCGGATAAATGGTTTCCAGTTTGCAAAGAGTCAAATAAAGTTCATTCAGAGCCAACGATGTGTCTGCTTGGGGGGGGATATATACGGCTGTGATTATAATCGAAGAGAATTCTCTTGGTAGATAATGCGGTCTACATTTGATTGTGAGGAATTCTAAATCAGGTGAACAGAAGGATTTGAGTTCCTGTATGTTTCTTTCATCACACCATGTCACGTTAGTCATAAGGCATACGCCCCCGCCCCTCTTTTTACCAGAAATATGTTTTTTCCTGTCTGCGCGATGCGTGGAGAAACCTGTTGGCTGCACCGCTTCGGATAGCGTCTCTCCAGTAAGCCACGTTTCCGTGAAGCAAAGAACGTTACAGTCTCTGATGTCCCTCTGGAATGCTACCCTTGCTCGGATTTCATCAACCTTGTTGTCAAGAGACTGGACATTGGCAAGAAGAATGCTAGGGAGTGGTGTACGATGTGCCCGTCTCCGGAGTCTGACCAGAAGACCGCCTCGTTTCCCTCTTTTTCGGAGTCGTTTTTTTGGGTCGCTGCATGGGATCCACTCCGTTGTCCTGTTTGTAAGGCAGAGCACAGGATCCGCGTCGCGAAAAGCGAATGTTGTATTGTAAATTTGTTTTCTACTGTATTAAATTCTACTTAGTGTACATGATACTGCAACAAAATTTCCCCATGGGGAGGGACAATAGTCAGTAATTAAGTTTGCATTTTTACATTAATACAAAGTAAACATCTTTGTCGATACAATAGCCTACTTTGTATGGGTGCATTTTTTTGAATCTTTCTCAATCTAATACTTATTGCATTTACTGAATTATTGTCAAAGTACTTTTTTTTTCATTTTGTGCCACTTTGTAGGGTGGAGCCGTGCTTCAAGAAGTTTCATGACATGTTGTAGGCTAAATACAAACACTGACATGAATTTGTCCTACAAATCTTATAGGGGAATTGGGTTTTGAAATACTTTGAGTATTGTCCTCTGGTCACATTTATGATTATTTAAAAATTATATATTGTGGCAGGCCAGGGGGTTTGGTCAAGATGTTTACACAGACCAGACACGGACAGAGTATGATTAGTTCGGTTTCAAGGGTGTTTATTAAATAAGAAATCAAAAGAAAAGGATAGGTCTCCCCCATGAGACCCTCTCCGGGATACCGTCTTCTGGGCTCCAGGTCTTGCTGTATCCTGTCGGGCACACAAACTCAACTCCCTCGTCTTAGCTCGGGCACCGTCTCCAACTACACAGAAGTCACCTTACTTCCCCCAGTCCTCCTCTGTGTGCTGCCCTTCTGGCAGCTTTATGGGACTTGTACAGCTGGTGAGCAATCAGCCCTTGATTACTCACCAACTCCACAATCAGCCCCAATTAGTCCTTGGCGGCGTGCCTGTCGAGGCCTGGCACGTCCAGCAGATGGAGCCATCGCCTCGTGATGTATACTCCATCTGTCACCAGGCCTCGACGAGTCTCCCCCTGGTGGCTGACCTATACCCCCCCTTAGCTCTGTTGGGGAGGGGACTGTCGTCAGTGCGACGTATGTCTCCCTTCTCGATAGGGCATCCGCGTTTCCATGCTTCGCCCCTGACCTGTGCACAAAAGAAAAAGAGAAGCGTTGAAGGGACAAGAACCACCTGGTAACTCGATTGTTTGTGTCCTTTCCCCTGGTCATCCAGACAAGTTTAATGCTAGCTAGCAACTTACCTTGGCTTACTGCATTCGCGTAACAGGCAGTCTCCTTGTGGCGTGCAACGAGAGAGAGGCAGGTCATTATTGCGTTGGACTAGTTAACTGTAAGGTTGCAAAATTGGATCCCCCGAGCTGACAAGGTGAAAATCTGTCGTTCTGCCCCTGTTCCTAGGCCGTCATTGAAAATAAGAATGTGTTCTTAACTGACTTGCCTAGTTAAATAAACGTATACAAAATAAAATAAAAATCGAATAAAATACAGATTTTCCGATTGTTATGAAAACTTGAAATCGGCCCTAATTAATCGGCCATTCCGATTACTCGGTCGACCTCTATTCCAGAGGCAGTTTGGAACTCAGTATTGAGTGTTGCAACCGAGGACAGACGATTTGGCGGTCCCGTACTGTGCACTTGTGTGATCTACCGCTGTGACCTACCGCTGTTGCTCCTAGACGTTTACACTTCACAGTAACAGCACTTACAGTTGACCGGGGCAGCCCCAGCAGAGCAGAAATTTGACGAACTGACTTGTTAGAAAGGTGGCATCTTATGACCGTGCCACATTGAAAGTCACTGGGCTATTCAGTACGGGCCAATCTACTGCCAATGTTTGTCTACGGAGGTGCCCGATTTTATACACCGGTCAGCAACAAGTGTGGCTGAAATAGCCAAATCCACTCATTTGAAGGGGTGTCCACACTTTTGGCCTTGTGTGTGCATATACTGTGCCTTTTCCTATATTGTTGCAATCTGTAATTTGGATAGATTTTTATTTGGAATCCATGTAATGGACATACACAAAATAGTCCAAATTGGTGTAGTGAAATGGGAAAAAAATCACGTGTTTTATTTGATTTATTTTTAACCTTAAGTTGTGCGTGCATATGTATTCACCACCTTTGCTTTGAAGCCCCTAAATAAGATATGGTGCCACCAATTACATTCAGAAGTCATATAATTAGTTAGATTTCACACAGGTGGACTTTGTTTAAGTGTTACATGATCTCAGTATATATACACCTGTACTGAAAGGCCCCAGAGTCTGCAACACCACTAAGCAAGGGGCACTATGAAGACTAAGGAGCTCTCCAAACAGCCCGCCCACAAACTCACGGACCAGGCAAGGAGGGCATTAATCAGAGAGGCATCAAAGAGACCAAAGACTAAATATAAACCTGAAGGAGCTGCAAAGCTCCACAGTGGAGATTGGAGTATCTGTCCATAAGACCACTTTAAGCCATATATTCCACAGAGCTGGGCTTTACGGAAGAGTGGCCAGAAAAAAAGCCATTGCTTAAAGAAAAAAATAAGCAAACGCGTTTGGTGTTCGCCAAAAAGCATGTGGGAGATTTCCCAAACGTGGAAGAAGGTACTCTGGTCAGATGAGACTAAAATTGAGCTTTTTGGCCATCAAGGAAAACACTATGTGTGGCACAAATCCAACCCCTCTTATTCCCCTGAGAATATCATCCCCACAGGTAAGCATGTTGGTGGCAGCATCATGCTGTGGGGATGTTTTTCTTTGGCAGGGACTGGGAAACTGGTCAGAATTGAAGGAATGATGGATGGCGCAGGGAAATATTTGAGGGAAACTTGTTTCAGTTTTCCAGAGATTTGAGACTAGGACGGAGGTTCACCTTCCAGCAGGACAATGACCCTAAGCATACAGCTAAAGCAACACTCGAGTGGTTTAAGGGGGAACAATATCTTGCAATGGCCTAGTCAAAGCCCAGACCTCAATCCAATTGAGAATCTGTGGTATGACTTAAAGTTTGATGTACAGTGGGAGAACAAGTATTTGATACACTGCCGATTTTGCAGGTTATCAAATACTTGTTCTCCCCACTGTACACCAGCGGAACCCATCCAACTTGAAGGAGCTGGAGCAGTTTTGCCTTGAAGAATGGGCTAGATGTACCAGACTTATAGAGTCATACCCCAAGAGACTTGCAGCTGTAATTGCTGCAAAAGGTGGCTCTACAAAGTATTGACTTTGGGGGAGTGAATAGTTATGCACGCTCAAGTTTTATGTCTTTTGTCTTATTTCTTATTTGTTTCACAATAAAACATATATTTTGCATCTTCAAAGTGGTAGGCATGTTGTGTAAATCAACTTATACAAACCCCCCAAAAAATCTATTTTAATTCTAGGTCGTAAGGCAACAAAGTAGGAAAAATGCCAAGGGGATTAATACTTTCGCAAGCCACTGTAAGGACTTATCATTTAGACTAGATTTGTTTTAGATCATTTACTTTGTTTATGTTTTATACCATGGTCCATACAGACATTAAGAAAGGATGATGTATCCTCCTCCATCTCTGCTTCTCACTCCATGTATTCCTCTCCTCCTGTGTCAGGCTTGTTGTCCATGCTGGGCCGGAGCCACGAGAAGCCCTACGCTCCTCTGAACCTGTTGGCTGACTTTGCAGGCGGGGGTCTGACCTGTGCCCTCGGGGTGGTCCTGGCCCTGCTGGAGAGGACCAGGTCGGGAATAGGGCAGGTCGTTGACACCAGCATGGTGAGTACGAGATCACATCAGCTCAGTTGAGGTCTCATGAGCAGATTCATAAGCGACATTTACACCCACAGTGCTGTTCACAGTACGCTGCCAGGCATCAACAACACCTACAGTACTGTTTTCTGTACACCTCCATATCCTTTAAAGGCTTGTACATTGCAGCATACAGATTTTTGCCTGAAGAATGCCGTAGGATATAATGTATATTTAACAGTAGATAACACTGTGACATTGAACAAGGGCACTCAACAACAGCAGAAACTTCCAAACTTTTTTTTCTTTCCTACCCCTTTAACCTGAACACTGCTCAGACACAGAAATCACAACACAATCAGCATGTCTTGTGGGTAGCTCAGTACAGTCTCACAACACTTTGTAAAATCCCAGATCAATTCCATCACTAAACTAACCCAGTACCACAATCACAACTGAAAAACGTAAAGGGCACTGTATCTGTGATATTTTTAAGCATTCTCATGTACAGTAGCATGTGAATTTTATCACAGACAAATACTCCTAATTTTCATCAGCTGTCAGGGTGGCTGGTCTCAGACGAATTCGCAGGTGAAGAAGCCGGATGTGGAGGTTGTGGTTTTGAGGCCGGTTGGACGTACTGCACAATTCTCTAAAACCGCGTTTGGTAGAGAAATGAACGTTCAGTTGTCTGGCAACAGCTCTGGTGGACATGTCTCAAGTTGAGGGAGCTTGCAATTGGCATGCTGACTGCAGACATCTGTGGGGTTGCGTAACAAATCTACACATTTTATAGTAAGCTTTTGTCCCCAGCACAAGGTGCACCTGTGTAATGAGCATGCTGTTTAATCAGCTTCTTGATATGCCTTACCTGTCAGGTGGATGGATTATCTTGGCAAAAGAGAAATACTAACAGGGATGTAAACTAATTTGTGCACCAAATTTGAGAGAAATAATATTTTTGTGCATATGGAACATTTCTGTGATATTTTATGTCCGCTCACAAAACATGGGACCAACACTTTCCATTTTGCGCTTATATTTTTGTTCAGTACATAAACGATACCAGCACTTAAAATGAGTACCAGCACCTACTTCAGTCCAAGTCAAGCACTAGATGTGCTCAAGATGTGGTTTTATTGACTTTTGCCGCACCTCACTGTGTCATATTTTTATTAGATCCCTCGACGCCATGATGCCTGAAGCACCATTTTCAATGAATATATTAACGTCCCCTTCCATGATCGCTGTAAACATTACATTTTGCCTAAGGCTTGTACTTTTCTTTTTCCTCCAGGGATTGTTGGTACTTTTCCATGGCTTTTCTAAAGTTAGTGACCCCAATTTTAAGGCTAATACTGTGTATTAAGGAGATCTCCAAATGTACCCCTCCAAATAATTAGACTGTTTAAGTTACAGGAAAAATCCTATTGTAGCTATTAAAATGCATTCTGTAAACCAGCAAAGACATAATTATCTTTATGTAGACAGCATCTGTAGGCATACAAATTGTATACAAGCAGCCGGCTACTTCCTGTTCATGCCTAATGTAGAGGACTGATGCATGTAGAGGATTGATGCTTTATCAGTAAGGAGTACATGTAATATGCTGATAACTGCCCCAGTGAGGGGCCATGACAATCACATCGTTATTGTTGGTCTGCAAGGCAATTATTCCTGACATTCTGTTCAATGGCAACCATCTCAAAAGATTCCCTTAACCTATCGCCACAGGCAATCAAAACCAGGCAAACATGAACACAACTGTGAGGGGTCACACTGACTGCCGATAGGTACTTAGCACAGTAGGAGGTAATTCCTTCTCTTGCTAGAACAAAAGACACCACTTGCTGCGTACTGACCGAGTACAAACGAACCAGACGTTTCAAAATGTAGAATCGTCTGCCTGTCGGTGGCCAGCAAAGCCAATCAAAGAGCACTACTGTCTGCGTGAGGTCAAAAGGAAAAAAGCGGCACTTTTCCCGGTGTAATCCACCACCTTTTTCCTTATGACTTTTTTTTTGTACTGTCTTTTTTTGCCATTTTATGAATGTGTTATTCAATGTGGGTCTACGGGCTGTAGTAGTAAAGGCCAAATTCAATATATCAAATGTATATATTTTTGGGGAGAACACTTAAATGGGTCCTAAAATTCTAAATCAAATAGCTAAATTAATCATGGTATGACCATCTAAAAACAATTCCATATGTCACCCCCAACGGCATAGACTCATGGGAATTAACACAAAATAGGTAGCTAGCTATTTACCTGGGTGTCTGACTCTCGTCAGCTAACAGGCAGCTGCTTCATTCAAAAACATATCCATACTGATTTAATTATAATGTTACTCGCTAAGCTAGTTGTGGCCATCTGGCTAGTATCAACAAGAGCTTACTACAAATTCTAGCTAGCTAGCAACCACACTAGCGCATCTGGCTAATTAGCTATCTAGCTACAAATTTTAAGCAGGCAAAAATAACGGTACTGACATTTTGGGGTCTGGAGGATTTTAACGAGGCTGACGGTGGAAGATCTGTTCTATGTTAACAGCAAAAAATGTACTGCCGACACTCTTGTCAGAGGTGCTAAACTGTTATTGACCTATATCCATCCTGCCCTGCCTTTCAGTATTTGAAAGCCAAGTTAATAAACAGATCACTGACCATCTTGAATTCCACCATACCTTTTCCACTATGCAATCTGGTTTCCGAGCTGGTCATGGGTGCACCTCAGCCACGCTCATGGTCCTAAATTATATCATATCCGACATTGATAAAAGACAGTACTGTGCAGCCGTCTTCATCGACCTGGCCAAGGCTTTCGACTCAATCACTGCATTCTTATCGGCAGACTCAACAGCCTTTGTTTCTCCAATGACTGCCTCGCCTGTTCACCAACTACTTCTCATATAGAGTTCAGTGTGTCAAATCGGAGAGCCTGTTGTCCGGACCTCTGGCAATCTCTATGGGGGTGCCACAGGGTTCAATTCTCGGGCCGACTATTTTCTCTGTATACATCAATGATGTCGCTGCTGCTGGTGATTCTCTGATCCACCTCTATGCAGACGACACCATTCTGTATACTTCTTTGGACACTGTGTTAACTAACCTCCAGACAAGCTTCAATGCCATACAACTCTCCTTCCATGGCCTCCAACTGCTCTTAAATGCAAGCTAAACTAAATGCATGATCTTCAACCGATCGTTGCCCATACCTACCCACCCGTCCAGCATCACTACTCTGGACGGTTCTGACTTAGAATATGTGGACAACTACAAATACCTAGGTGTCTGGTTAGACTCTTTCCAGACTCACATTAAGCATCTCCAATCCAAAATTAAATCTAGAATCGGCTTCCTATTTTACAACACAGCCTCCTTCACTCGTGCTGCTTAACATGCCCTCGTAAAACTGACTCTCCTACGGATCCTTGACTTCGGCGATATAATTTATAAAATAGCCTCCAACACTCTACTCAGCAAATTAGATGTAGTCTATCACAGTGCCATCCATTTTGTCACCAAAGCCCCATATACTACCCACCACTGCAACCTATATGCTCTCGTTGGCTGGCCCTTGCTTCATATTCGTCGCCAAACCCACTGGCTCCAGGTCATCTATAAGTCTTTGCTAGGTAAAGCCCCACCTTAACTCAGCTCACTGGTCACCATAGCAACATCCACCCGTAGCAAGCGCTCCAGCAGGTATATTTCACTGGTCATCCCCAAAGTCAACTCCTCCTTTGGCCGCCTTTCCTTCCAGTTCTCTGCTGCCAATGACTGGAACGAATTGCAAAAATCACCGAAGCTGGAGACTCATATCTCCCTCACTAACTTTAAGCATCATCTGTCAGAGCAGCTTAGCGATCACTGCACCCTGTACACAGCCCATCTGTAAATGGCCCACCTAACTACCTCATCCCCATATTTATTATTTATTTTTGCTCTTTTTGCACCCCAGTATCATCTTGCAAATCATCATCTGCACATCTATCACTCCAGTGTTAATGCTAAATTGTAATTATTTCGCCACTATGGCCTTATGTGTTGTATTGGAACTATTTTATTATAGCGTTGCCGGCGCATTTTGCGGTTGTTTGTCGCTCCTGTGTGGTCAGAGGTTACTGCAGCCAACGAGGGAGGAGAAAAGGATGAGTTCTATTTCCTGGGAGAAGTCACAGATGTTGGTGACTCAAACAATGCATGGACAGTGGAAACTGCCAATAAAATGTACTGCAATAGACCTTTAGGTTGACACGAGGGCAGATACAATTGTCATATCAGAAAATACTTATAGCAGACTAAAAAAACATGCCACCACTGAAGAGCACAATAACTAGACAGCCCAGGGGGTAAACTGAACTGTATGAGTCACTTTACAGTTACAACTATTTGGAAAGGACAGCCATTTTAGGTTCAAAGTGTATGTGATAAAGACAATAGAAGAGGTCAAAAGCACAGAGGATCTCGAGTGCTAATCCTGAAGACCTGAGCAAGCTGAAGATAAAACCAATCAAAAATAAAAATGATGGGGTACCCTACAGTGTAAACCCTTCCAGACGTGTGTCACTGCCCATGCTCCCCCAAGGCGAAAAAGGAGTTTGACCGCATGGTGGCGCGTGGCGTGATCATGGAGCATACACAGTGTGCTCCTATGGTCCTGGTGCCCAAGAAGAACAAAAATCAGATGAGGTTATGTGCTGATCTGAGAATGTTAAACTAATCAGTAAAAAGAGAGTCACACATTCTACCTACAAATCCTGCCAAAGCTGGCTGGTGTCAAGGTGTTTTCTCTTTTAAATGCAGGAAGTGGCTTCTGGCAGATTCCACTAGAGAGAGAGCGTGTCAGGCTTAACATATTCATAATGTCTTTTGGAAGATACTATTTCAGAAGACTTCCATTTGGAATCACTAGTGCCCCAGAAATCTTCCAGCATGAGATGACAGGGCTCCTGAAGGACTAAGAGGGCGTGGCCATTTACATGGATGAGATCCTTATTTACTCACACACCAGAGGATGATGTGAGACTCCTATACACACTGGAGGATGCAGGTTTGAAGCTCAACCCAGACAAACATCTACTGCGACAGAAACGTCTCAACTACATATGACATTGCTTTGACGAGAATGGCATTCTTCCTGATGATGCCAAGATCCAGGCCGTCACCCAGCCGGAGCCGGCAAGCAACTTGACTGATCTGAGCAGTGTCCTGGGTATGATCCTCTACCTAGGCAGGTACCTACCGGGTCTAGCTGATGTCACCAAACCACTCAACGAGTTGCTCAAGAGTGATGCTGCAGTGCAGGAGGAGGCCTTTAGGAAGTTAAAGCAACTCATCCTGTTCTGGCATTTTATGACATGACAAAGCCTATCATAGTCAGTGCAGATGCCAGTAGTTCTGGGTTAGGCGGGCTCCTACTACAGAAATACGATGGACAGTTAGTAGCTTATTGCTCCAGGACTCTCACCGATGCAGAGAAGCGCTATGCACAGATGGAAAAGTAGTGTCTCGCAGCAGTCTGGGCATGTGAGAAGTTTACCAGGTATCTGTATGGCCTAGATGCATTCACACTGTGATATTCCAGACCTCTCATTCCACTGCAAAGACCTTGACTTAGTGCCTTTGAGGCGCCAGAGACTGTTGATGTGCATGATGCGTTAGAACCCTACACCCGTTCCAGACATCCGCAGGCAGCTGTTACATAAAAGATTGCAGAGCTGACCAGTATAATCGAGGCCTGTGAGGCCATGCTTTATGATCCGCATGCTATCTCACCCACCGTGTTTGACGTCGTCAAGAAGCAGAGCTGCAGATGGTGAAACACTGTGACAACAAGATGGCCTAGGTATGCCAGACAAGTTAAAAGCCTACTGCACCTGCCGACAGCACCTCTCAACCTCACAAGGACTAGTGTTGTATGGTAATAGAATAGTAGTGCCACAAAACATGAGAAATTAGATGTTAGAGCGCATACATGACGGACGTTAGGGTGTTTTGAAGTGCTGGGAGCGAGCTAGATAGTGGTGTGTGGTTGCCTGGAATAAGTAAACACATCCAGGAAGTAGTCAGTCAGGTGTCCAAACCTATTCAGAGGAGGGATCCTCTGATCTCCACTCCCCAGTCGCCCATAGGAAGGAGTAGCAGCTGACATATGTGAACTCAACAAGCAAAACTCCCCGGTAGTTGTGTCCACATACTTTTGTATATATAGTGTATTCCACCCTTCAAATTAGTGGATTTGTCTATTTCAATCACACCCGTTGCTGACGAGGCACAGTCATAGGAGACCACCTTTCCAGCAAGTCAATTCGTAAAATTTCTGCTCTGCTAGAGCTTCCCTAGTCAACTGTAAGTGCTGTTATTTTCAATGGGAAACGTCTGGGAGGAACAACTGCTCAGCCGTGAAGTGGTAGGCCACACAAGCTCACAGAATGGGACTGCTAAAGCGTGTAGTGCTTAAAAATCGTTTGTCCTCGTTTGCAACACTCAAAACCAAGTTCCAAACTACCTCTCGAAGCAACGTCAGCACAAGGACTGTAAGTCGTGAGCTTCATGAAATGGGTTTCCATGGCCGAAACAGCTGCACAAAAGCCTAAGATCAACATGCGCAATGCCAAGCGTTGGCTGGAGTGGTGTAAAGCTCACGGCCATTGGAGTCTGGAGCAGTGGATCACGAGCAGTGAATCACACTTCACCATCTGACTGTCCAATGGACGACTCTGGGTTTGGCGGATGCCAGGAGAATGCTACCTGCCCCAATGCATAGTGCCAACAGTAGTGGAGGAGGAATAATGGTCTGGGGCTGTTTTTCATGGTTGGGGCTAGGCCCCTTAATTCCAGTGAAGGGAAACCTTAACTCTACAACATTCTAGATAATTCTGCATTTCCAACTTTGTGGCAACAGTTTGGGGAAGGCCCTTTCCTGTTTCAGCATGACAATGCCCCCGTGCATAAAGCGAGGTCCATACAGAAATGGTTTGTCGTGATCGGTGTGGAAGAACTTGACTAGCCTGCACAAGAGCCCTGACCACAACCCCATCAAACACCTTCGGGATGAATTGGAACGCCGACTGCGAGTCAGGCCTTGCCCAACCACACTAATGGTCTTATGGCTGAATGGAAGCAAGTCCCCGCAGCAATGTTTCAACATCTACTGGAAATCCTTCCCAGGAGAGTGGAGGCTGTTATCGCTCCCTTATCCCAGTCTGTTGTCCCCATATGCTTCAAGATGGTTACCATTGTTTCTGTACTCAAGAAGGCAAAGATAACTGAACAAAATGACTACCACCCTGTAGCACTCACTTCTGTCATTGTGAAGTGCTTTGAGAGGCTAGTCAAGGATCATATCACTGCCACCTTACCGGCAACCCTAGACCCACTTCAGTTTGCATACCGCCCCAACAGGTCCACAGATGATGCAGTCGCCATCGCACTGCACACTGCCCTATCCCATCTGGACAAAAAGAATAGCTATGTAAGAATACTGTTCATTGACTACAGCTCAGCATTCAACACCATAGTACCATCCAAGCTCATCATCAAGCTGGAGGCCCTGGGTCTCAACCCCTCCCTGTGTAACTGGGTCCTGGACTTTCTGACGGGCCACCCCCAGGTGGTGAGAATAGGAAACAACATCTCCACTTCGCTGATCCTCAACACTGGGGCCCCACAAGGGTGTGTGCTCAGCCCTCTCCTGTACTCCCTGTTCACCCACGACTGTGTGGCCATGCACGCCTCCAACTTAATCATCACGTTTACAGACGACACACCAGTAGTTGGATTAATCACCAACAATGACGAGACAACCTACAGGGAGGAGGTGAGGGCACTCGGAGTGTGGTGTCAGGAAAACAAACACTCCCTCAACGTCAACAAAACAAAGGAGATGATCGTGCACTGCCCTCGACCGCAAGGCTCTCCAGAGGATGGTGTGGTCTGCACAACACATCACCGGGGCAAAGTACCTGCCCTCCATGACACCTACACTTCGCGATGTCACAGGAAGGCCAAAAAGGACAACAACCACCCGAGCCACTGCCTGTTCACACCGCTATCATCCAGAAGGTGAGGTCAGTACAGGTGCATCAAAGATGGGACCGAGAGAAGCTGTTTTTCAGTCTATCTCAAGGCCATCAGACTGCTGAACAGCAATCACTGACTCAGAGAAGCTGCTGCCTACATTGAGACCCAATCACTGGACACTTTAATAAATGGATCACTAGTCACTTTAAACAATGCCACTTTAAATAATGCCACTTTAATAATGTTTACATATCTTACATTACTCATATCACATGTACATACTGTATTTTATACCATCTACTGCACCTTGCCTATGCCGCTCGGCCATCGCTCATCCATATACTTATATGTACGTATTCTCATATTCTCATTCATTAGATTTGTGTGTATTAGGTAGTTGTTGGGGAATTGTTAGATATGTGTGTATTAGATAGTTGTTGGGAATTGTTAGATTACTTGTTAGATATTACTGCACTGTTGGAACTAGAAGCACAAGCATTTTGCTACACTCACATCTGCTAACCATGTGTATGTGACCAGTAAGATTTGATTTGAGGGGGGGACCAACTCCGTATTAATGCCCATGATTTTGAAATGAGATGTTCGACGAGCAGGTGTCCCCATACTTTTGGTCATGTAGTGTATTTTTCTTTCTGTGTGCGCGCTGATATTTAAGCACTGATATTTAACCCTTTCTCCTATGCTAAGTCTCCTCTTACACATCTGAACAGCCAATGCATCTCTGTTGCTAGACAGAACCTTAGTGATATCTGTTCTTCACCTGACCTGACCTCTGCCCCAAAGTGCTCACTCCTCCCCAACTTACGGCTGTCATGTTGACTAACTTTTCCTCCCATCGGATCCCTGATGGCTAACAAATAACATATCCAGACAGAATATAAACATTATACATTCCTCTCTCTCCCTCAGTGACATGAATAAGTATGTTTCATATTTTCAGAACCCAAATGCGCAAACCAGATGGGATGGTGTTCCGCTCCAGAATTCTTTGTTAGCCATGATGGTTAAGTGTGCCTTGAATTCTAAATAAATCACAGACAGTGTCACCAGCAAAGCACCATCACACCTCCTCCTCGATGCTTCACGGTCGGAACTACACATGCGGAGATCATCTATTCACCTACTCTGTGTCTCACAAAGACACAGCGGTTGGAACCAAAAATCTCAAATTTGGACTCATCAAACCAAAGGACAGATTTCCACTGGTCTAATGTCCATTTCTCGTGTTTCTTGACCTAAGCAAGTCTCTTCTTATTGGTGTCCTTTTAGTATAGGTTTCTTTGCAGCAATTCGACCATGAAGGCCTGATTTCACGCAGTCTCCTCTAAACAGTTGATGTTGAAATGTGTCTGTTACTTGAACTCCGTGAAGCATTTATTTGGGCTGCAATGTGAGGTGCAGTTAACTCTAGTGAACTTGTCCTCTGCAGCAGAGAACTCTGGGTCTTCCTTTCCTGTGGCAGTCCACATGAGAGCAATTTCAACATAGTGCTTGATGGTTTTTCAAAAGCACTTGAAAGTTAAAAGTTCTTGAAATGTTCAGGATTGACTGAACTTCTGTCGTTTGTCTTTGCTTATTTGAGCTGTTCTTTCCATAAAATGGACTTGGCCCTATTTGATAAAAAGACCATATTCTGATTGTCTCAAACGCATTAAGAAGGAAATACATTTTTAAAAATGTAACTTTTAACAAGGCACACCTGTTAATTGAAATGCATTCCAGGTGAATACGACATGAAGCTGGTTGAGAGAATGCAAAGAGTGTTCAAAGCTGTCATCAAGGCAAAGGGTGGCTACTATGAAGAATCTCAAATCTAAAATATATTTAGATTTTAACACTTTTTGGGGGGTTACTACATGATTTGGTGTGTTATTTCATAGTTTGATGTCTTCACTATTATTCTACAATGTAGAAAATAGTACAAATAAAGGAAACCCTTGAATGAGTAGGCGTGTCCAAACTTTTGACTGATACTGTACATTTTAAAAGATGCAAAGGGGGATGTGTTGTATTGGAACAATTTTATTATAGGGAGTATATTCATGATGTCATAAATGGTGATTAGGTAAGTCAGTTCCCATGCACCCTTCAAGTATTGGGGCGGCAGGTAGCCTAGTGGTTAGAGCGTTGGGCCAGTAACCGAATTGCTGCTGGCTCGAATCCCCGAGCTGGCAAGGTAAAAATCTGTCGTTCTGCCCCTGAACAAGGCAGTTAACCCACTGTTCCCCGGTCGGCTGTCATTGTATATACAAATTTGTTTTTAACTGACTTGCCTAGTTAAATAAAGGTCAAATTAAAAGTATCAAGTCCAGTGAAGACAGTCTCAGGTGTTATGTTGCCAGCTATGTTTGTTTCATGAAAGTCAACTAAAAGTGATATTCGCCTCCAGATTCTTCATATAAATTCTAACTCTACAACTTGAACCCACAAATTCACACAGTTTTCTTTTGGTAGTCCACGTGTTGACACTTGTATGTCAGTTTCACATGTCATGTTCATCGGACGTCCATTTGCAGAGTTACCATTTGCTGGTTTATCTTGGCAGTCAACCTTGTACTTGATGATGCTCAGTGATTACTCACAGTTACATGTCTGGTGTGCCTCCAGGAAGCCTGAGCAAGCAGATTCATCATGTGGAGATGAGCTTCTTAGTGTTATACTCATCTAACGTACGCTAACCCCATTCTGTACAAATGTGCGCAACCGCAACATTCAAACAAGGCTGCAAAGAAAACTAATGGGACTGTAGTGACTGTGTTGACATCAAAATCTGGGGTGTGAACTACATTTCTATTCAAGCGTTGATTGATATGGTAATGGCTCTATACTATTGCAGAAAAGTTGAGAAAACTGACCCCTTCAATGCTGTACGTTACATCATGACGTGTCATGGCTTAACGTACAGCACGCATAAAGCAACTAATTCTGTCTTACAGCCTCTTTCCACCAGGTGTAGCACTTCTCTCGCTGTTTAAAACAAGAAAAGGACAGTGACGGGGGTAAGGGGGGGATACCTAGTCATTTTTTGTCATCACTGCAAGCTATTATGACTCTCAAAAGCCGCTGTTTACTTCTGAAGGTCACTTTAGCACCGCCCCCCAAAAAAACATTCAAATTCGACACAAACCTTCAAATAGGTATGTAATGACACATTATATAAACTCTTTATAGTGTTTCATTGACATTTTAGAGGCGATAAGGTGATAAGTTGGACAGATCGAGTGAAAAAGCCATTTCCCCACACGACATCTCTCCTTCTCGCTATCACGCAATAGGTTTCACTTCCTCACCGGCAATTTTTTTAAAGACCAGACAGAGCTCATTGCCTTCTTGAATCATGCAGAGATGGACATCATGAAGGTCTTGTCATTGATTTTATTGGAAAGGGAAGAAATTGTGCTTTACAATGGTATTGATGTTACACTTGATCTGGAAGTATTACATTTTTGGGGCGCTAAAAGAAGGTCAATTGTACGGACCAGCGCGATGTACAAAAGTGAGTTAGTTCACGTTACAATGCCTTCAGAAAGTATTCACATCCCTTCACTTTTTCCACATTTGTTGTGTTGCAGCCTGAATATAAAATTGATTACATTTAGATGTTTTTGAAATGGCCTACACACAATAATAATGTCAAGGTAGTATTATGTTTTTTCACATTTTTACACATTTATGAAAAGCTGAAATGTCTAAGTATTCAACCCCTTTTATGGCAAGCCTAAATAAGTTCAGGAGTAAAAATGTTCTTAACAAGTCACATAAATTGCACTGGATTCTATACAGGGACACTTCAATCTTAAATGAGTCCTTGTTTATTAACAGCATGCCGGAGAGGTCATAGTCAAACTTAGATGCATAAAGTACCGGTCTGAAGTGAGTTCCACTGGGGCAGTCTCATTTAGGTCTCTTATATACTGCTTACACAGACAAGTTATATTTGCATGATTTAGCTTATTCATAATTAATTCATTATTAATGTTTGGTTCATGTATGTGACCGACCAATACCTCACTGATAGGGAGGATTGCTCCCAGGCACGTTCAGTCACTTGCATGAACACAGAAATTGGTTATTAGAAAAGCACAAACATAAAATGTTCCATCACATTCCCTCTTATCACTCACTCTGTGATAATTATCATTACATTTCATTCATTTGGTTATTACTTTAAACTATCAAAGGAGTAAGTAAACAAAATCAACGCATAAAACCACAGACATTTTCAAACCCTTCATTCTGGGTTGTAGACAAAATAAACACAAAACCAGACACTTCATCCTTTCAAACCTTCATTCAGTGTTGTACAATCCAACTTGTAAAACAATGGCTTTAGTCCATTGCTTCATATAGTTCCACATGCTTCATTACACAATTTTATTTATGGACTCTGGCAATGACATTTCAGCTGGAGCTTTTGTCGCGAGAGGCATGTTAATGACAGATCGGTATCTCAATGCATTTGTAGAGTAAATTACCTTAAATTATTTTGTGTGCAGACCTCCACAATCAACCTGATACCCCAAATAAACAATTTTGGACAAGCCTAAATCAATTACGAGCACAGTTGACCACCCCTCTCCCTACTTGAAAATCTATGGCCAGATCTGAAAATGGTTCTCTAGCGATGATCAACAACCAATTTGGCAGAGCTTGAAGAATTTTCAAAAGAATAATGGGCAAATGTTGCACAATCCAAGTGTGGAACTCTCTTAGACTTAGCCAAAAAGTGCTTCTACAAAGTAAAGACTCAGGGTTGTGAATACTTATGTAAATTTGATTTTTGTATTTAATTTTCAATACATTTGCACACATTTCATTATGGGGTAGTGTGTGTAGATGGGTGAGAAAAAACAATTTAATCCATTTTGGAATTCGGCCTGTAACACAACAAAATGTGGAATGAGTCAAGTGGTATGAATACTTTCTGGATGTCTGTATGATTCCCCACTTTCTAGAACGGTTCATCCTTAGCCTCTTCTCATTCTTTCTTCTCATCCTCTCTCTGACTCATTCGCCCCAGTAAGAGAAGATATATGGACGTTTCATATGAAAATTGTTCATCTGAAAATTGTTCATATGAATGTTTTTTTACTCAGGAGGATTAAGTACCAACAACTTCTTATTCCTGGACTCCTGTTGCTATAAGATATGTGGAATTGAAATCCATAGAGCAGATGCTCTTCTGATCACACTCAAAGAAAAATACTGGGGGAAAAGGCTGAAGATGCACACAAGCTTTTATTTGAAAAATACTGCTTAGAATGCTTTTGGATGGCTTCTTGAACATTTAGCACTGTGTTCCTGACATCATTTGGCGTAGAGATGGTTACTGATCCTGTGAGGAATTGATTTAATTGATGGTCCAGCCTTTTGAAATGCATGTGTTTTGTTCATGGCTCTGGTTTGTGACCCACAAAGAAGCTGTTTCAAAGGAGAATTTCTCAAAAGCTCCCTGATACGCCACTCCAACAAAACAGTTCAGTGTCAGTGCATGCTGGGTTTTCACTTTGATCTGTCCCCTGCTTTTTTCATAATCCGGTAGTGTGGACAAACTTTTAGAGAAATGGACACCTAACCAGCAGGCTAACAACGCCCTGGAAATAGCTTTACACTGTCAATGTCCCTTCAGTGAGTTGATTTACATCCATCAACAAAAACATACGAAACTGTCACGCCCTGACCTTAGAGATCCTTTTTATGTCTCTATTTGGTTTGGTCAGGGTGTGATTTGGGGTGGGTATTCTATGTTCTATTATTTGTATTTCTATGTTTTGGCCAGGTAGGGTTCTCAATCAGGGACAGCTGTCTATCGTTGTCTCTGATTGAGAACCATACTTAGGTAGCCCTGTTTCTACCTGTCTTTGTGGGAAGTTGACTTTGTTTATGGCACATAGCCTTTAGCATCACGGTTTGTTTTGTAGTGTTTATTGTTTTGTTCGGCGTCTTGTCTAATAAAAAGACCATGTACGCTCCCCACGCTGCACCTTGGTCCTCTTCCTCCTTCAACAGCCGTGACAGAAACACATTGTGGTTTTTGCTTAAAAGCATCCACTGTGTAAAAGGAAGAACGCTGTCATTGTTGGGCTATTCCCAAATTGACGTAAATACAGAATATGTTGAGGTACAAAATGTAAAGGCACTGACTGAATTTTTTTGTATCGATTTATTGTGTTTTGAACCCTAGAGTCTAGCATGTAGTAAGCTGACTGTGAAGGTTCTTCCCAAAATGATGTAATACACACTCTGGTGAGGTTCAAATGTAGATAGAATGAGAAATTAATTGTATTCTTATTTTTGAGCACTAGAGACTAATATGAGGCCTCTCCCAGTAGGCATGATGATATATTTAATAGCCCGATGCTAATCATTCATTAATATTAATGAATGCATAAAGCCAACAACTGGGATGTGAATGCCGACTGCTAGGGATGTGCACGGTTATTTGAATATTCAAACGGACGTTAGTATTCAAATACTTGTGCGAGTATTAATATTTGCTAAAAAATAAAATGATAGGCCTATTTTAACTTTAAAAAGGCTTCTTCTGAGTTAAAACATCCATTTACATACAAGGATACATTATTTAACAAAACAAACTTTTCAATGGTAGCCCCAACCAGTAGCCTTCACGTGTGTAGCTTAATTATTTTTTTTAAACATGTTTTTTTCTACTGTGTTATTGACTTGTTTATTGTTTAACTCTGTGTTATCTGTTCACACTGCTATGCTTTATCTTGGCCAGGTCGCAGTTGTAAATGAGAACTTGTTCTCAACTAGCCTACCTGGTTAAATAAAGGTGAAATAAAAAATATGTTGGCCAATCAAAGTGGCAAAGAGGCTCAATGTGTAGCAAGTGGAGTTAGAGTTCACTAACGCAATGCAAGATGGAATAAAGTTACGTGACATGAGAGAACATGGGAAGTTTGAAATCCCGCCTGGTTAAGTTGCAGGGGTTTGATGGCACAAGCAGGGTAGCCCAGCCAACAGCGAGTTGCAGTAGTCCTGGCTGGAGATGACAAGTGCCTGGATTAGGATCTGCGCAGCTTCCTGTGTGAGGTAGGGTCATACTCTACGGATGTTGTAGAGAATAAACCTGCAGGAGCTGGTCACTGCTTTGATGTTTGCAGAGAACGACAGGGTGTTGTGCAGGGTCACGCTAAGGTTCTTTACACAATGGGAGGGCGACACTGGAGTTGTCAACCGTGAAGGAGAGGTCTTTGAGCAGGCAGGCCTTCCCCATGGAGAAAGTTGATGGTGTAATACAATACAATGTAATTCTAAAATGTATGTTCTTAACCCTGGGCAACATGGGCATGGGAGGCTCACAGGGATATGGGATCCACAGTACTATACTGATTTTATACACTTTTCAACTCAATACTTCTTCTATTCCCCCAAAAATTGCATTTCTTTTAACATAATTGCACTGTAATTTAAGTTTTAAAACTGCAAAGGTTTATCTCTGTCCTCATGGCAAAATGTGTAGAATTGCAGGATATTAGCTTTAAAGCAGCAACATTTTCATAAGAGATGGGTCTTTTTTTTAAATGTTCCTTCCCAGGGCCCAAGACTTGGTTCGTCAAGCCGTGCATTGCCAAAAGTCATAGTATAACTCTTATTTTTTTATCTCACTTGAGTTGTGTTTTGATAATGAGCGGGTCCCCGGCCAGATCCAGTTCATGGAATTACAGTAGCAACAGCTGTGTCCTTTGGTTTTCTCTCCCCATCACTTCAGATTTCATATCTCGTTCATATACATCGTGGCTGAAGTGCTTGCTGTACACATGCAGCGATGCGAGGGTGGCTGCAGAAGTATTTACATCATATTTACTGCATCCAATTGTTACCAAACAATCTTCGACAATCTCTCTGGATCTTTTATCTGAAAACGGTCAAATTTGGTGCCGGCTTCCCTATTTCGTGTATAAAGTGAAGCCAGGGACCGAACACCAGCTTGCTGTTGCTGCCATCTCTTAATCCACTTTTCTTAGCTAACTTTACCTGCAATATGCCATACGCAACGCCCCCTTGCGGTTGAAGGCTCTATTGCGAGACGGACACAGCATATTTAGAATTTTTCAAAACCCTGCGTCCATCCAACACCAACAAAAGGCACAAAAATGGCTGTACTATGTAGCCAGAATACTGTGAGTGATATGCAGGTCAATAACACTATTGTCGCTTAGTGTCCCAAGCACTTCATCCTCAATGGACATGGCTGCAAGCCTTTTCAGACCCATTGTCTTACGCAATCAGGAGTGGAGCCGGCGCAGTGCACTAAAGGACCTTTCACAGGAGCAGCTGCTCACAGGAATTGTGAGGGCATCCTGAATAATTTCCTTCAGAGAAGGAAACATATCATCATCCAGGAGGTTATGCACAGCAAGCATATCTTTGGGAGGATGTCCAGCCTCTCTTTTCCGGGCAAGAAAGTTTCTGGCCACCAACATTTCTTCTGTTTTTAACATCAATAGCGTAGTGCTTGGCAAACTCAGTTAAGCATGATGTATCTAGGAAGTGTTTTGAGTTGGGGCTGCATGCCTGTATGCCTTTGAGAAGACCTGCATCTACAGTCGAGAATCGCTGGTCAAGCTCACAAACCACCCTGTCCAAGCAGGGGAGCAACAACTCTGTTTTCATTGTTTGGGAACATGACAATTCTGTGCCTAAACCCAAGGAGGTCTCCACAACAAAATGTTCCTTTTGTTTGTGCTTTCTTGCTACATCTGCCTCTGGAATATTGTGAATTTCACAGAGTGCTTTGGTTCTGTCATAAAGTTCTGTGGCAAATGCATTTGTGCGTTTGCCTATCAGTCTGTCACATACAGCTTGTTTGCTGAAACAAGCTTCTGCCAGGTCTGCAGTGTCTTTCTGGAGGAACTTGTGTTGTCCCTCAGTTACAGAAAGAAACTGAGACTGAAACATCAGTAGCAAATACATGGTGGAGAACTGATGAAGCTTTGCTCTCAGACCAACAGCCATGGGGGATCCAATGGCAGATAGACAATCAACAATAGCAGTTAGTGTCCAGGACTGCATTTCTTTACCACAGCTGGCATCCCCAGTGAGTGTTTGAGAGTTGTACAAGTTCAGCTGATGCTATTGCCAGCTTGGACTGAGCTTCTTTGAACTTGTGGTGGTTAACTAGGGATGTACTAAAAAATGAATACACATTCTCCAAGAAATTGAAAAACTCAGCAGCCTCCGGAATAGCCCTGCAAGTATGACACAACACCAAACTAAGCTCATGAGCATAGCAATGTACATAAATTGCCTCCGGATGCAGCACTCTGAAATGTGCTGCACACGTCCTTTTGGATCCATTCATGACAGTTGCACCATCATAGGTCTGTGCAACGCACTTTAGGCCTGCTACCCGACTCATTTGGAGCTGCATCAAATGGCTTGATTTCTGCTAGTGCTAGTAAACGCTCCTTAACTGTCCTCTCTGTCACATACCTTACACACAGAGCCAACTGTTCAGACTGCTCATCCCAGGCCCCATCTGCCATAATGGTATACATTCCAGACTTTGACATCTCATAGACTATGGTGTCTGTAATCTCTAGAGCACAGCATTCGATCTAGTCATTCTGAGATTCTGGAGAGCGAGACATCACATTTGATGGATAATTGTACCTTTGCTAGTTACCTGGTAGCTTTGCCATGCCACAACACTGTCTCTGTGTATTTGTGCCATCTCATGTTTACCGAAGAAAATAGAAAGCAGAAAGATGTGTTTTTGTGGACAGAGTACGCTACCCAATTTTGTATATTTCAAACCAGCAGTGCTGAAATGCACTTTTCTGTGTACCAAAACTTCAGCTTCACTTGTCTGGACCCAGTGTCACCTAAATCGCTCTCATTTCTGGAAGGAGTTGCTGCAGCGGCTTGATTACTTTCTTTCTCTGGATCTGTTTGTTGTCCCTCTTTCTCTGGATCTGTTTGTTGTCCCTCTTTCTCTGGATCTGTTTGTTGTCCCTCTCTCTCTGGATCTGTTTGTTGTCCCTCTCTCTCTGGATCTGTTTGTTGTCCCTCTCTCTCTGGATCTGTTTGTTGTCCCTCGCTCTCTGGATCTGTTTGTTGTCCCTCTCTCTCTGGATCTGTTTGTTGTCCCTCTCTCTCTGGATCTGTTTGTTGTCCCTCGCTCTCTCTGGATCTGTTTGTTGTCCCTCGCTCTCTGGATCTGTTTGTTGTCCCTCTTTCTCTGGATCTGTTTGTTGTCCCTCTCTCTCTCTGGATCTATTTGTTGTCCCTCTCTCTCTCTGGATCTGTTTGTTGTCCCTCGCTCTCTGGATCTGTTTGTTGTCCCTCTTTCTCTGGATCTGTTTGTTGTCCCTCTCTCTCTGGATCTGTTTGTTGTCCCTCGCTCTCTGGATCTGTTTGTTGTCCCTCTCTCTCTGGATCTGTTTGTTGTCCCTCTCTCTCTGGATCTGTTTGTTGTCCCTCGCTCTCTGGATCTGTTTGTTGTCCCTGTCTCTCCCTCTCTGGATCTGTTTGTTGTCCCTCTCTCTCTCTCTTTGGATCTGTTTGTTGTCCCTCCCTCTCTCTCTGGATCTGCTTGTTGTCCCTCCCTCTCTCTGGATCTGTTTGTTGTCCCTCCCTTTCTCCCTGGATCTGTTTGTTGTCCCTCCCTCTCTCTCTGGATCTGTTTGTTGTCCCTCCCTCTCTCTCTGGATCTGTTTGTTGTCCCTCTCTCTCTCTCTCTGGATCTGTTTGTTGTCCCCCCCTCTCTCTCTGGATCTGTTTGTTGTCCCTCCCCCTCTCTCTCTGGATCTGTTTGTTGTCCCTCCCTCTCTCTCTCTGGATCTGTTTGTTGTCCCTCTCTCTCTCTCTCTCTCTGGATCTGTTTTGTTGTCCCTCTCCCTCTCTCTCTGGATCTGTTTTGTTGTCCCTCTCCCTCTCTCTCTGGATCTGTTTTGTTGTCCCTCTCCCTCTCTCTCTGGATCTGTTTGTTGTCCCTCTCCCTCTCTCTCTGGATCTGTTTGTTGTCCCTCCCTCTCTCTCTCTCTCTCTCTGGATCTGTTTGTTGTCCCTCCCCCTCTCTCTCTGGATCTGTTTGTTGTCCCTCTCCCTCTCTCTCTGGATATGTTTGTTGTCCCCCTCCCTCTCTCTCTCTCTCTGGATCTCTTTGTTGTCCCTCTCCCTCGCTCTCTGGATCTGTTTGTTGTCCCTCTCTCTCTGGATCTGTTTGTTGTCTCTCTCTCTGGATCTGGTTGTTGTCCCCCTCTCTCTCTCTCTGGATCTGTTTGTTGTCCCTCTCTCTCTCTCTCTGAATCTGTTTGTTGTCCCTCCCTCTCTCTCTCTGGATCTGTTTGTTGTCCCTCCCGCTCTCTCTCTGGATCTGTTTGTTGTCCCTCCCTCTCTCTCTCTGGATCTGTTTGTTGTCCCCCTCTCTCTCTCTCTGGATCTGTTTGTTGTCCCTCTCTCTCTCTCTCTCTGAATCTGTTGTCCCTCCCTCTCTCTCTCTGGATCTGTTTGTTGTCCCTCCCTCTCTCTCTGGATCTGTTTGTTGTCCCCCTCTCTCTCTCTCTGGATCTGTTTGTTGTCCCTCTCTCTCTCTCTGAATCTGTTTGTTGTCCCTCCCTCTCTCTCTCTGGATCTGTTTGTTGTCCCTCCCGCTCTCTCTCTGGATCTGTTTGTTGTCCCTCTCTCTCTCTCTCTCTGGATCTGTTTGTTGTCCCTCTCTCTCTCTCTCTGGATCTGTTTCTTGTCCCTCCCTCCCTCTCTCTCTCTCTGGATCTGTTTGTTGTCCCCCTCTCTCTCTCTCTGGATCTGTTTGTTGTCCCTCTCTCTCTCTCTCTGAATCTGTTTGTTGTCCCTCCCTCTCTCTCTCTGGATCTGTTTGTTGTCCCTCCCGCTCTCTCTCTGGATCTGTTTTGTTGTCCCTCTCTCTCTCTCTCTGGATCTGTTTGTTGTCCCTCTCTCTTTCTCTCTGGATCTGTTTGTTGTCCCTCTCTCTCTCTCTCTGGATCTGTTTCTTGTCCCTCCCTCCCTCTCTCTCTCTCTGGATCTGTTTGTTGTCCCTCCCTCTCTCTCTCTCTGGATCTGTTTGTTGTCCCTCTCTCTCTCTCTCTGGATCTGTTTGTTGTCCCTCCCTCTCTTTCTGGATCTGTTTGTTGTCCCTCTCTCTCTGGATCTGTTTGTTGTCCCTCTCTCTCTCTCTCTCTCTCTGGATCTGTTTGTTGTCCCTCTCTCTCTCTCTCTCTCTGGATCTGTTTGTTGTCCCTTCCTCTCTCTCTCTGGATCTGTTTGTTGTCCCTCTCCCTCTCTCTCTGGATATGTTTGTCCCCCTCTCTCTCTCTCTCTCTCTCTGGATCTGTTTGTTGTCCCTCGCTCTCTCTCTCTCTCTCTCTGGATCTGTTTGTTGTCCCCCTCTCTCTCTCTCTCTCTCTGGATCTGTTTGTTGTCCCTCTCCCTCTCTCTCTGGATCTGTTTGTTGTCCCTCTCTCTCTGGATCTGTTTGTTGTCCCTCCCTCTCTCTCTCTCTGGATCTGTTTGTTGTCCCTCTCTCTCTCTCTCTGGATCTGTTTGTTGTCCCTCCCTCTCTTTCTGGATCTGTTTGTTGTCCCTCCCTCTCTCTCTCTGGATCTGTTTGTTGTCCCTCCCTCTCTTTCTGGATCTGTTTGTTGTCCCTCTCTCTGGATCTGTTTGTTGTCCCTCTCTCTCTCTCTCTCTGGATCTGTTTGTTGTCCCTCCCTCTCTCTCTCTCTGGATCTGTTTGTTGTCCCTCTCTCTCTCTCTCTGGATCTGTTTGTTGTCCCTCCCTCTCTTTCTGGATCTGTTTGTTGTCCCTCTCTCTCTGGATCTGTTTGTTGTCCCTCTCTCTCTCTCTCTCTGGATCTGTTTGTTGTCCCTCTCTCTCCGGATCTGTTTGTTGTCCCTCCCTCTCTCTCTGGATCTGTTTGTTGTCCCTCCCTCTCTCTTTCTGGATCTGTTTGTTGTCCCTCTCCCTCTCTCTCTGGATATGTTTGTTGTCCCCCTCTCTCTCTCTCTCTCTCTCTGGATCTGTTTGTTGTCCCTCTCTCTCTCTCTCTCTCTGGATCTGTTTGTTGTCCCCCTCTCTCTCTCTCTCTCTCTGGATCTGTTTGTTGTCCCTCTCCCTCGCTCTCTGGATCTGTTTGTTGTCCCTCTCTCTCTGGATCTGTTTGTTGTCCCTCTCTCTCTGGATCTGTTTGTTGTCCCTCCCTCTCTCTCTCTCTGGATCTGTTTGTTGTCCCTCTCTCTCTCTCTCTCTGGATCTGTTTGTTGTCCCTCCCTCTCTTTCTGGATCTGTTTGTTGTCCCTCTCTCTCTGGATCTGTTTGTTGTCCCTCTCTCTCTCTCTCTCTCTGGATCTGTTTGTTGTCCCTCTCTCTCTCTCTGGATCTGTTTGTTGTCCCTCCCTCTCTCTCTGGATCTGTTTGTTGTCCCTCCCTCTCTCTCTCTGGATCTGTTTGTTGTCCCTCCCTCTCTTTCTGGATCTGTTTGTTGTCCCTCTCTCTCTCTGGATATGTTTGTTGTCCCTCTCTCTCTCTCTCTGGATCTGTTTGTTGTCCCTCTCTCTCTCTCTCTGGATCTGTTTGTTGTCCCTCTCTCTCTCTCTCTGGATCTGTTTGTTGTCCCTCCCTCCCTCTCTCTCTCTGGATCTGTTTGTTGTCCCTCCCTCCCTCTCTCTCTCTCTGGATCTGTTTGTTGTCCCTCTCTCTCTCTCTCTGGATCTGTTTGTTGTCCCTCCCTCTCTTTCTGGATCTGTTTGTTGTCCCTCTCTCTGGATCTGTTTGTTGTCCCTCTCTCTCTCTCTCTCTGGATCTGTTTGTTGTCCCTCCCTCTCTCTCTCTCTGGATCTGTTTGTTGTCCCTCTCTCTCTCTCTCTGGATCTGTTTGTTGTCCCTCCCTCTCTTTCTGGATCTGTTTGTTGTCCCTCTCTCTCTGGATCTGTTTGTTGTCCCTCTCTCTCTCTCTCTCTCTGGATCTGTTTGTTGTCCCTCTCTCTCCGGATCTGTTTGTTGTCCCTCCCTCTCTCTCTGGATCTGTTTGTTGTCCCTCCCTCTCTCTTTCTGGATCTGTTTGTTGTCCCTCTCCCTCTCTCTCTGGATATGTTTGTTGTCCCCCTCTCTCTCTCTCTCTCTCTCTGGATCTGTTTGTTGTCCCTCTCTCTCTCTCTCTCTCTCTCTGGATCTGTTTGTTGTCCCCCTCTCTCTCTCTCTCTCTCTCTCTGGATCTGTTTGTTGTCCCTCTGCCTGGCTCTCTGGTTCTGTTTGTTGTCCCTCTCTCTCTGGATCTGTTTGTTGTCCCTCTCTCTCTGGATCTGTTTGTTGTCCCTCCCTCTCTCTCTCTCTGGATCTGTTTGTTGTCCCTCTCTCTCTCTCTCTGGATCTGTTTGTTGTCCCTCCCTCTCTTTC